>NC_080386.1:44994830-45039916 GCF_014773155.1 Arachis stenosperma
TGCATGTCATTTATTATGCTAGCCGTGTTCTAAATGATGCACAGAAATTACACAACCACAGAAAAAAGAGTTACTTACAGTGGTCTATGCATTGACAAGTTTAGATCCTACTTAGTGGGATCAAAGGTGATTGTGTACACTGACCATGCTGCTCTTAAATACTTACTCACAAGCAGGATTCAAAACCCAGGCTTATCAGATGGGTGTTGCTTCTGCAAGAGTTTGATATAGAAATAAGAGACAGAAAAGGGACAGAACCAAGTAGCTGATCATCTGTCCAGAATAGAACCAGTAGCTGGGGCGTCCCTCCTTCTACTGAGATCTCTGAGACTTTCCCAGATGAGCAATCTTTGCCATTCAGGAAGCTCCATGGTTTGCAGATATTGCAAACTATAAAGCTGTGAGGTTCATACCCAAAGAGTACAGTTATGTGCAGAGAAAGAAACTAATTTCAGATGCCAAGTCTACCTTTGGGATGAACCATATCTCTTTAAGAGATGTGCTGACGGAGTGATCCGCAGGTGTGTACCCAGAGAGGAAGCACGAAGGATCCTATGGCACTGCCATGGATCACAGTATGGAGGACATTTTGGAAGTGAGCGAACAGCCACTAAAGTTCTCCAGTGCGGCTTCTACTGGCCTACTCTCTATAAAGATTCCCGAGAGTTTGTGCGTAACTGTGACAGTTGCCAAAGAGCTGGTAACCTGCCTCATGGATATGCCAGCCTCAACAAGGGATATTAGAGATAGAGCTGTTTGATGTATGGGGAATTGACTTCATGGGCCATTCCCACCATCATACTCAAACACCTACATTCTGGTGGCAGTGGACTATGTATCTAAGTGGGTAGAAGCAATTGCTACACCCACTAATGATACCAAGAAACCGTGCGGAAATTCCTCCAGAAGAACATTTTCAGCAGGTTTGGCGTCCCCAGAGTGCTAATCAGTGATGGGGGGGCACTCATTTCTGCAATAAACGCTATACTCTGCTATGGTTAGGTATGGAATCAGCCATAAAGTGGCAACTCGTATCATCCACAGACAAATGGGCAAGCTGAAGTCTCTAACAGAGAGCTAAAAAGAATCCTGGAACGGACTGTAATGTCCGAAGAAAGGATTGGGCAAAGAGCTTGGATGATGCTCTGTGGCATACAGAACAGCATCAAGACTCCTATAGGGACCTCCCCATACCAACTGGTGTATGGAAGGCTTGTCATTTGCCAGTGGAACTGGAACATAAGCCTACTGGCAACTAGATTCCTGAACATGGGATGCCCAGTTAGCTGGTGAAAAAAGATTGCTCCAGCTAAATGAGCTAGAGGAGTTCAGACTCAATGCCTTTGAAAATGCTAAGATCTATAAGGAAAAGGCAAGAAGTGGCATGACAAGAGATTGTCAACCAGAGTCTTTGAGCCAGGGACAAAAAGTTCTGCTCTTCAACTCTAGGCTCAGACTGTTTCCAGGAAAACTCAAATCCCGTTGGGGGGGTCCATATGTGATTACAGGAGTGTCACCATATGGATATGTTGAGCTTCAGGATAGATTCTGGACAGGAAGTTCATTGTTAATGGACAGAGAATCAAGCATTATCTTGAAGGAAATTTGAGCAGGAATGCTCAAAACTGAGGCTTGAGTGATTCTCAGCAGAAGTCCAGCTAAAGACAGTAAAGAAGCGCTTACTGGGAGGCAACCCAGTCATTAGGAAGTTGTATGATTAGTTCTTACAGAGGCAAGTATCAAAAATGAAGGATTCACAGAGTTACAGAAGGATTCAGCTCAAAAAAGCAGAGAAAATGAGCTTACTGGCGAAAAAAACGCCAGTAAGGGGCATTTTGGGCGTTAAACGCCAGAATGGGCACCATTCTGGGCGTTTAACGCCAGTAATGGTACCATTCTGGGCGTTAAACGCCAGAATGGGCACCATTCTGGGCGTTTAACGCCAGGTGTGCAGCATCACTGGCGTTCAGAAAAAACGCCCAGTGGGAAGGTTTTCTGGCGTTTAACGCCAGCCAGGGTACCTGGCTGGCGTTAAACGCCCAAAAGGGTGCCAAGTGGGCGTTAAACGCCAGAATGGGTACCATTCTGGGCGTTTAACGCCAGAAAGGTGGGGGGACCACAATTTTGTTTTCAAATCAGATTTTTTCAAACTTTCCTTTTCTCACCCATACTTTTCTACAAAATCACACTTCAATCATTCATCACTCACTTTCAAATCCTCAAAATCAAAAACCCTTTTTCAAAATCTATTTCAAAATATCTCAAATCTTCTTCAAAAACTCACCCTTTTCTCAAATATTTTCATATCTTTTCAAATTTCCTTTCAAATCTCTCTTTTGTTTTCGAAATTCTCCTCCCCCACTCTATAAATGAACGTTCCTCACCCCTCCTTCCTCACCCATTCGAATTCTCTCCCCCTCTCTCTCTCTCTATTATCTTCTTTCTTCTCTTTTTGCTTGAGGACAAGCAAAACCTCTAAGTTTGGTGTGCTTTTCCGTGATCACTAAGCCAAGATTCATCAATATCATGGCTCCCAAGGGAAAACAAACCAACTCAGAGGAAAGAAAGAGACTAATCCAAAGAATCTTTGGAATGAAGAGAAGTTCTTAACCAAAGAACATGAAGACCATTTCACAAAATAATGGGTCTGAGGTCAGTGATCCCGGAAGTTAATTTGATCTGAAAGAAGATGAATATCCGGAGATCCAAGAGCAAATTCGAAACAGAGGTTGGGAAGTTCTGACCAATCCTGAGACAAAGGTTGGAAGGAACATGGTTCAGGAATTCTATTCAAATCTGTGGCTAACAGATAAGCAAAGAATGACTGGAACTGCCTACCATACCCATAGAACCATGGTCAGAGGGAAAGTTATATACTTCCATCTGGACAAAATAAGAGAAATCTTCAAGTTGCCTCAACTACAAGATGATCCTGATTCCTTTAATAGGAGGATGGTGAGAGTAGATAAGGGGTTGGATCAAGTTCTAGAGGACATATGCCTCCCTGGAACTAAGTGGATAACCAATTCTAAGGGTGTCCCAAACCAACTCAAGAGGGGAGACCTCAAACCAATTGCAAGAGGTTGGCTAGACTTTATTGGGCGTTCCATATTGCCCACTAGCAACCGTTCTGAGGTCACCATCAAGAGAGCAGTGATGATTCACTGCATTATGCTTGGAAAAGCAGTGGAGGTGCATCATGTGATTGCTTGTGAAATCTACACAATTGCAAATAAGAATTCCACTGAAGCCAAATTGGCCTACCCAAGCTTGATCTCCTTGCTCTGTAAAGAGGCTGGGGTAAAGATGGGAGTAGATGAGTTCATACCCATTGAACATCCAATCACCAAGAAGTCAATGGAAGGACAAGTGCAAGACAACTCTATCAAGAGGAGGGCGCGTGAGTTCCTCCCTGAATTCCCTGAAATTGGCTACTGGGCCAGCCTAGAAGCATCCATCAACAAGCTGCAAGAGACTATGGAGCAACTGAAGGAAGAACAGCAGAATCAGAACTGCATGATCTGCAAATTGCTGAAGGAACAAGAGAAGCAGGGGCGTGAAATCAAAGAACTGAAGCGCCAAAAGCTCTCCTCTCAAGCTGAGAGAGCATCCACTTCTCAAAATCAAGGTTGTTGAGTCCTAACTCTGTGAAACCTCTATCATTAGGAGCCTCTGTTTTTCGTTATTTTTTTTTCCTTTATTTTTAGTCTCATCTTATATCTATATTTGAGTCTTGTTCTTAATTAATAAAATTAATAAAGTTTATGCTTTAAAGCTATGAATGTCCTATGAATCCATCACCTCTCTTAAAAGAAAAATGCTTTAATCACAAAAGAACAAGAAGTACAGGGTTTTGAAATTTATCTCTGAAACTAGTTGAATTAGCTTGATGTGGTGACAATACTTTTTGTTTTCTGAATGAATGCTTGAACAGTGCATATGTCTTTTGAATTTGTTGTTTTGAGAATGTTAAAATTGTTGGCTCTTGAAAGAATGAGGAGAAAGAGAACTGTTATTGAGGATCTGAAAAATCATCAAATTGATTCTTGAAGCAAGAAAAAGCAATATTCAAAAAAAAAAAATTTCGAAAAAAAAAAGAGAAGGAAATAAAGTTGTGATCCAAGGCAACAAGAGTGTGCTTAAGAACCCTGGACACCTCTAATTGGGGACTTTAGCAAAGCTGAGTCACAATCTAAAAAGGTTCACCCAATTATGTGTCTGTGGCATGTATGTATCCGGTGGTAATATGGAAGACAGAGTGCTTTGGGCCACAGCCAAGACTCATACACTAGCTATGTTCAAGAATCAATATACTTAACTAGGAGAATCAATAACACTATCTGAGTTCTAAGTTCTTATAGATGCCAATCATTCTGAACTTCAAAGGATAGAGTGAGATGCCAAAACTGTTCGGAGGCAAAAAGCTACTAGTCCCGCTCATCTAATTGGAACTATGTTTCTTTGATATTTTGGAGTCTATAGTATATTCTCTTCTTTTATCCTATTTTGATTTTCAGTTGCTTGGGGACAAGCAACAATTTAAGTTTGGTGTTGTGATGAGCGGATAATTTGTATGCTTTTTGGCATTGTTTTTAGTATGTTTTTAGTATCTTTTAGTTAGTTTTAGTTATTTTTATTAGTTTTTAATTAAAATTCACTTTTCTGGACTTTACTATGAGTTTGTGCATTTTTCTGTGATTTCAGGTATTTTCTGACTGAAATTGAGGGTCCTGAGCAAAAATCTGATCCAGAGACTGAAAAGGACTGCAGATGCTGTTGGATTCTGACCTCCCTGCACTTAAAGTGGATTTTCTGGAGCTACAGAAGCCCAATTGGCGCGCTCTCAACGGCATTGGAAAGTAGACATCCTGGGCTTTCCAGCAATATATAATAGTCCATACTTTGTCCAAGATTTGATGGCCCAAACCCGCGTAGCAATCCGGCCTCAGAAATTCCAGCGTTAAACGCCGGAACTGGAATAAAAGTTAGAGTTAAACGCCCAAACTGGCATGAGAACTGGCGTTTAACTCCAGAAAAGGTCTCTACACGAATTTCCTTCATTGCTCAGCCCAAGCACACACCAAGTGGGCCAGGAAGTGGATTTTTCTGTCATTTACTCATTTCTGTAAACCTTAGGATACTAGTTTACTACTTATAGGACCTTTTTACATTGTAATCAGAACCTTATGACCCCATAACATTTTGTACACGTTCTTACCACAGTATGAGCCTCTAAACCCCATGGTTGGGGGTGAGGAGCTCTGCTGTGTCTTGATGGATTAATGCAATTACTACTGTTTCTTATTCAATCATGCTTGCTTCGATTCTAAGATAACACTTGTTCTTAATCCGGATGAATGTGATGATCCGTGACAATCATCATCAGTCTCAACTATGAACACGTGCCTGACAACCACCTCTGTTCTACCTTAGATTGAGTAGTTATCTCTTGGGTTCTTTCATCGGAATCTTCGTGGTATAGGCAGGACCTGATGGCAGCATTCAAGAGAATCCGGAAGGTCTAAACCTTGTCTGTGGTATTCTGAGTAGGATTCAATGATTGAATGACTGTGACGTGCTTCAAACCTGTAACCTACTGGGCGTTAGTGACAGACGCAAAAGAGTGATTCTATTCCGGTAGGGGAGGGAACCAAACCGGTGATTGGCAGCACTGTGACAGAGTGTGTGCATTAGCTTTCACTGCGCGGATGGGAGGTAGCTGCTGACAACAGTGAGACCCTACACGAGCTTGCCATGGAAGGAGACATGCGTGTTTGATGAAGAAGATAGTAGGAAAGCAGAGATTCGGAAGATGGAGCATCTCCAAACCTCAACCCATTCTCCATTACTGCAGTACAAGTAACCATTACATGTTCTTTTGCTTCTTACAATCAATCCTGATAATTTCTGATATCCTGACTAAGATTTACAAGATAACCATAGCTTGCTTCAAGCCGACAATCTCCGTGGGATCGACCCTTGCTCACGCAAGGTATTACTTGGACGACCCAGTGCACTTGCTGGTTAGTTGTGCGGGATTGCAAAAGTGTTATTGCAATTTCGTGCACCACTCTGTTTGACTCTGATTTGAGGGAAGCTCTTCATGCTTCCTCTCCATGGTGATAGAGGGATATCCTTGAGCCTTAAACACAAAGGATTCTTCATTCACTTGAATGATCAGTTCACCTCTATCAACATCAAACACAGCCTTTGCTGTGGCTAGGAAGGGTCTGCCAAGGATGATGGTTTCATCCATGTACTTCCCAGTCTCTAGGACTATGAAATCAGCAGGGATGTAATGGTCTTCAATCTTCACCAAAACATCCTCTACAAGTCCATAAGCTTGTTTTCTTGAGTTGTCTGCCATCTCTAGTGAGATTCTTGCAGCTTGTACCTCAAAGATCCCTAGCTTCTCCATTACAGAGAGAGGCATGAGGTTTACACTTGACCCTAAGTCACACAGAGCCTTCTTGAAGGTCATGGTGCCTATGGTACAAGGTATGGAAAACTTCCCAGGATCTTGTCTCTTTTGAGGTAATTTCTACCTAGAGAAGTCATCCAGTTCTTTGGTGAGCAAAGGAGGTTCATCCTCCCAAGTCTCATTTCCAAATAACTTGTCATTTAGTTTCATGATTGCTCCAAGGTATTTAGCAACTTGCTCTTCAGTGACATACTCATCCTCTCCAGAGGAAGAATACTCATCAGAGCTCATGAAAGGCAGAAGTAAGTCCAATGGAATCTCTATGGTCTCATTTTGAGCCTCAGATTCACATGGTTCCTCATTAGGGAACTCATTGGAGGTCAGTGCACGCCCATTGAGGTCTTCCTCTGTGGCGTTCACTTCCTCTCCCTCCTCTCCAATTTCGGCCATGTTGATGGCCTTGCACTCTCCTTTTGGATTTTCTTCTGTATTGCTTGGGAGAGTACTAGGAGGGAGTTCAGTAACTTTCTTGCTCAGCTGTCCCACTTGTGCCTCCAAATTCCTAATGGAGGATCTTGTTTCAGTTATGAAACTTTGAGTGGTTTTGATTAGATCAGAGACCATGGTTGCTAAGTCAGAGGTGTTCTGCTTAGAACTCTCTGTCTGTTGCTGAGAAGATGATGAAAAAGGCTTGCCATTGCTAAACCTGTTTCTTCCACCATTATTGTTATTGAAACCTTGTTGAGGTCTCTCTTGATTCTTCCATGAGAAATTTGGATGATTTCTCCATGAAGAATTATAGGTGTTTCCATAGGGTTCTCCTAGGTAATTCACCTCTTCCATTGAAGGATTCTCAGGATCATAAGCTTCTTCCTCAGATGAAGCATCCTTAGTACTGCTTGGTGCATTTTGCATTCCAGACAGACTTTGAGAAATCAAATTGACTTGTTGAGTCAATATCTTGTTCTGAGCCAGAATGGCATTCAGAGTATCAATCTCAAGAACTCCTTTCTTCTGATTAGTCCCATTGTTCACAGGATTCCTTTCAGAAGTGTACATGAATTGGTTATTTGCAACCATTTCAATTAGCTCTTGAGCTTCTGTAGGCGTCTTCTTTAGATGAAGAGATCCTCCAGCAGAGCTATCCAAAGACATCTTGGATAGTTCAGAGAGACCATCATAGAAAATACCTATGATGCTCCATTCAGAAAGCATGTCAGATGGACATTTTCTGATCAATTGTTTGTATCTTTCCCAAGCTTCATAGAGGGATTCTCCATCCTTCTGTCTGAAGGTTTAGACTTCCACTCTAAGCTTACTCAATTTTTGAGGTGGAAAGAACTTTGCCAAGAAGGCATTGACTAGCTTTTCCCATGAGTCTAGGCTTTCTTTAGGTTGTGAGTCCAACCATGTCCTAGCTCTGTCTCTTACAGCAAAAGGGAATAGCATAAGTCTGTAGACCTCAGGGTCAACCCCATTAGTCTTGACAGTGTCACAGCTTTGCAAGAATTCAGCTAAGAACTGATGAGGATCTTCCAATGGAAGTCCATGGAACTTGCAATTCTGTTGCATTAGAGAAACTAATTGAGGCTTAAGCTCAAAGTTGTTTGCTCCAATGGCAGGGATAGAGATGCTTCTCCCATAGAAGTCGGGAGTAGGTGCAGTAAAGTCACCCAGCACCTTCCTTGCATTGTTGTTGTTGTTGTTGTTTTCAGCTGCCATGGTTTCTTCTTCTTTGAAGATTTCTGTCAGGTCCTCTACAGAGAGTTGTGCCTTAGCTTCTCTTAGCTTTCGCTTCAAGGTCCTTTCAGGTTCAGGGTCAGCTTCAACAAGAATGCCTTTGTCTTTGTTCCTGCTCATATGAAAGAGAAGAGAACAAGAAAATATGGAATCCTCTATGTCACAGTATAGAGATTCCTTGAGGTGTTAGAGGAAAAGAAAAATAGAAGGAGGAAGTAGAGAATTCGAACTTAGTGAGATAGAGTTCGAATTGTGCATTAAGGAGGAGTGTTACTCCATAAATGGAAGGATGTGGGAAGAGAGGAAGAAATTTTCGAAAATCAAGTGAAATATTTTGAAAACATTTTTGAAAAACTTTAATTAATTTTCGAAAATCAAGAGTGGGAAAGAAATCAAGTAATTTTTGAAAAAGATTTTGAAATTAGAAATCAAAAAGATATGATTAAAAACTGTTTTGAAAAAGATGTGATTAAAAAGATATGATAAAAAATTATGCTTTTAAAAAGATATGATTGAAAAGATATGATTTGAAAACAATTTTAAAAAGATTTGATTTTAAAAATTAATGACTTGCCTAACAAGAAAAGATATGATTCAAACATTAAACCTTTCTCAACAGAAAAGGCAACACACTTAAAATGTTCAATCAAATCATTAATTGTTAGTAAGTATCTTTGAAAAAGGAAAGAAATTGATTTTGAAAACATTTGATTGAAAAGATTTGATTTGAAAAAGATTTGATTTTGAAAAACTTTGAAAACTTGAAAAAAAATTGATTTTGACAACAAAATCCTCCCCCTTGTGCCATCCTGGCGTTAAACGCCCAGAATGGTGCACATTCTGGCGTTTAACGCCCAATGCACTACCTTTTTGGGCGTTAAACGCCCAACCAGGCACCCTGGCTGGCGTTTAAACGCCAGTCTATCCTTCTTCACTGGGCATTTTGAACGCCCAGCTTTTTCTGTGTAATTGATGAGCGGATAATTTATACGCTTTTTGGCATTGTTTTTAGGTAGTTTTTAGTAAGTTCAAGCTACTTTTAGGGATGTTTTCATTAGTTTTTATGTTAAATTCACATTTCTGGACTTTACTATGAGTTTGTGTGTTTTTCTGTGATTTCAGGTAATTTCTGGCTGAAATTGAGGGACTTGAGCAAAACTCTGAAAAAGGCTGACAAAAAGGACTGCTGATGCTGTTGGAATCTGACCTCCCTGCACTCAAAATAGATTTTCTGGAGCTACAGAACTCCAAATGGCGCGCTCTCAACCGCGTTGGAAAGTAGACATCCAGAGCTTTCCAGCAATATATAATAGTCCATACTTTATTCGGAATTTGACGACATAACTTGGCGTGGAACGCCAAGTACATGCTGTTGTCTGGAGTTAAACGCCAGAAAAACGTCATGATCCGGAGTTGAACGCCCAAAACACGTCATAACTTGGAGTTCAACTCCAATAAAAGCCTCAGCTCGTGGATAGATCAAGCTCAGCCCAAACATACACCAAGTGGGCCCCGGAAGTGGATTTATGCATCAATTACTTACTCATGTAAACCCTAGGAGCTAGTTTATTATAAATAGAACTTTTTACTATCATAATCTCATCCTGGATTGTATTTTGAATCCTGTGATCACGTTTTGGGGGCTGGCCATTCGGCCATGCCTGAACCTTTCACTTATGTATTTTCAACGGTGGAGTTTCTGCACACCATAGATTAAGGGTGTGGAGCTCTGTTGTACCTCAAGTTTCAATACAATTACTATTACTTTCTATTCAATTCTCTTTTATTCTTATTCCAAGATATACGTTGCACTTCAACTTGATGAATGTGATGATCCGTGACACTCATCATCATTCTCACCTATGAACGCGCGTGATTGACAACCACTTCCATTCTACCTTAGGCCGGGCGCATATCTCTTAGATTCCCCAACAGAATCTTCGTGGTATAAGCTAGATAGATGGCGGCATTCATGAGGATCCGGAAAGTCTAAACCTTGTCTGTGGTATTCCGAGTAGGATTCTGGGATTGAATGACTGTGACGAGCTTCAAACTCGCGATTGCTGGGCGTGATGACAAGCGCAAAAGGATCAATGGATCCTATTCCAACATGATCGAGAACCAACAGCTGATTAGCCGTGCTGTGACAGAGCATAGGAACGTTTTCACTGAGAGGATGGGATGTAGCCACTGACAACGGTGATGCCCTACATACAGCTTGCCATGGAAAGGAGTAAGAAGGATTGGATGAATGTAATAGGAAAGTAGAGATTCAAGAGGAGCACAGCATCTCCATACACTTATCTGAAATTCCCACTATTAATTTACATAAGTATCTCTATCCTATTTTATTTTCTGTTTATTTTTATTAATCATATTTGATTTTCTAAATTCCATAATTTTATCCTCCTGACTGGGACTTACAAGATGACCATAGCTTGCTTCATACCAACAATCTCTGTGGGATCGACCCTTACTCACGTAAGGTATTACTTGGACGACCCAGTACACTTGCTGGTTAGTTGAACGGAGTTGTGTCCACACATAAGTGCCATAATAATGATTCCATACAACAACAAAGAGTACTACATTGATGTGATCACAATTTCGTCCACCAGTCATTCCTCTGCTGCATGTTAGTCTAAGACTCCGGTCCAGGAATTAGACATGGCTTCACAGCCAGCCAAGCTTTCAAAGAAAGCTTCGGTCCAAAACACTAGACATGGCCAATGGCCAGCCAAGCCTTAGCAGATCATTGCTCCAATAGCAAGATTGATAGAAATCAACAAGCTCTTGTGATGATAGGTTGAAACCTCGGTCCAATAAGATTAGACATGGCTTCTCAGCCAGCCAGACTTCAACAGATCATCATGAAACACTAGAATTTATTCTTAAGAACTCTGAAGAAAAATACCTAATCTAAGCAACAAGATGAACCGTCAGTTGTCCATACACGAAACAATCCCCGGCAACGGCGCCAAAAACTTGGTACGCGAAATCGTGATCACTACAACTTCGCACAACTAACCAGCAAGTGCACTGGGTCGTCCAAGTAATAAACCTTACGCGAGTAAGGGTCGATCCCACGGAGATTGTTGGTATGAAGCAAGCTATGGTCACCTTGTAAATCTTAGTCAGGCAAACTCAAATGGGTATAGATGATGAATAAAACATAAAGATAAAGATAGAGATACTTATGTATATCATTGGTGAGAACTTCAGATAAGCGTATGAAGATGCTTTCCCTTCCGTCTCTCTGCTTTCCTACTGTCTTCATCCAATCCTTCTTACTCCTTTCCATGGCAAGCTTATGCAAGGGTTTCACCGTTGTCAGTGGCTACCTCCCATCCTCTCATTGGAAATGTTCAACGCACCCTGTCACGGCACGGCTATCCATCTGTCGGTTCTCAATCAGGCCGGAATAGAATCCAGTGATTCTTTTGCGTCTGTCACTAACGCCCCGCCTTCAGAAGTTTGAAGCACGTCACAGTCATTCAATCATTGAATCCTACTCAGAATACCACAGACAAGGTTAGACCTTCCGGATTCTCTTGAATGCCGCCATAAGTTCTTGCCTATACCACGAAGACTCTGATCTCACGGAATGGCTGGCTCGTTTGTCAGGCGAGCACTCGGTTGTCAGGCGATCAACAATGCATCGTGTATCAGGAATCCAAGAGATATTCACCCAATCTAAGGTAGAACGGAGGTGGTTGTCAGTCACACGTTCATAGGTGAGAATGATGATGAGTGTCACGGATCATCACATTCATCAAGTTGAAGAACAAGTGATATCTTGGACAAAGAACAAGCGGAATTGAATAGAAGAACAATAGTAATTGCATTAATACTCGAGGTACAGCAGAGCTCCACACCTTAATCTATGGTGTGTAGAAACTCCACCGTTGAAAATACATAAGAACAAGAGTGATCATTGGCTTCAGTCCCAGAGAGGGAACCAGAAGAACCAAGATGAAAATACAATAGTAAAAGGTCCTACTTATAGGGAACTAGTAGCTTAAGAATTACAAAGATGAGTAAAAGACATAAAAATCCACTTCCGGGCCCACTTGGTGTGTGCTTGGGCTGAGCAATGAAGCATTTTTCGTGTAGAGACTCTTCTTGGAGTTAAACGCCAGCTTTTACGCCAGTTTGGGCGTTTAACTCCCATTTTGGTGCCAGTTCCGGCGTTTAACGCTGGGAATTCTGAAGGTGACTTTGAACGCCGGTTTGGGCCATCAAATCTTGAGCAAAGTATAGACTATCATATATTGCTGGAAAGCCCAGGATGTCTACTTTCCAACGCCGTTGAGAGCGCACCAATTGGGCTTCTGTAGCTCCAGAAAATCCACTTCGAGTTCAGGGAGGTCAGAATCTAACAGCATCTGCAGTCCTTTTCAGTCTCTGAATCAGATTTTTGCTCAGGTCCCTCAATTTCAGCCAGAAAATACCTGAAATCACCGAAAAACACACAAACTCATAGTAAAGTCTAGAAAAGTGAATTTTAATTAAAAACTAATAAAAATATACTAAAAACTAACTAAATCATACTAAAAACATACTAAAAACAATGCCAAAAAGCGTATAAATTATCCGCTCATCAGATGTCTTCTGCTTTTTTAAGGGAGGGACACCAGAAGCAATGACAGAAGTCTAAGGAGGATCGACCTGATGCAACCGAGGAGTAGGAATTACTTTCCTCGGCCCAAGGAAACTCGGCACAGGAGGCTTCACTGGGACCTGTGAAGATCCCTCGCCGGCCACCTTGGCCGAGATGTTCATAGCAGCAGTTGCCTTCTTTGCCCTTTTAAAGGCCTTCATGGAGTCGTTGTTCTTTGACATCTCTACAAATACAGAAATAGCCACAGCAAAGAGTTACGGTCACAAACAAGAGGAGGAAAAAATTAAGAAACAAATATAAAAGACAAGTCAGACAAGTACCCAAAACAGTCCGAACCAAGGACGGGTCATTCAAAAACCTTTTTGTATCAAGATGGGGTGGTTTCCCCCACAGATCCTCGAGAACAACAAAAAAAGCACGCTCAACATCATCAAGCATCTCCCAGGTATAGCGAGACACTCTCACATCCCTCTGCCACTCTAGAGGGAAAGAAGGCTCATCATTTTCATCAAGAAAAAAGGGGCGGGCCCCCTCGACAGCACGAACCTTAAAGAAGTAATTCTTGAAGTCCTTGAAGGACTCATCATACATAGCAAAAACTTTGTGGCCTTGGGCGGACTTGAAGGAAACCCAAGAAGCTTTCTTTTTTGAAGAACCGCCAGGCTTAGCGGAAACAAACAAATAAAGGAAAAGAGTCTGGGAAGGTGTTACATCTAATTCACGGCAGAGAAGTTGAGAAATTTTAATAAAACCCCAGGAATTGGGGTGAAGCTAGGATGGAGCAATATTATACGACCACAACAAGTCTGTCTCAAAAGCAGTAAAAGGAAAGGTAACGTTCAACTGGCTGAAGAAGTATTCATAGGCATAGAAGAAGGGACACTCCCTCTCAATAGAAGTCGGAAAACAAACTCTATCATCAGAATCAGGAGCAACAAGCTCGTAATCCTCCTCACGGGCATTGTTACCACAAATCCTATGGCGCTTCCTCAACTCTGTGCAAAACTCAGCATCCACACAACAAAACAAGGGAGTCCAGCCAATCGGACATCCCCTCGGGAACTCTGGAAGACATCTCTACAATGTTATTGCGAGAAGACATGAGGCCAACTAACCCTACAAAGTAAGAAAAGAAGATGGGGTTACCACAAACATCTCGGACAAAGGGAAAAAACAACTCGGTCAATACTTCTCAGGTGATGGAACAAAGAAAAGGAAAACCCCAAGACTCAAACCAAAGTCTTGGGGCATCCTTTGGAGGCAGTAACAAAGCAAGGATTCCGGAAATCAATCTACAAGCTTACATCCTAGCATGTCTCAAAAAGAAATCCAAAAAATAGAAAACACCTTTCTTCAAAGAGAAATACAAAAATCGTTACATTTTACCAAACACGCCAAGCAGAGACCATTAAAGATGCAACCTTTTCTCAAAGATCAGACAAAAAGCAAATCTCCAAACAAAGCAAGGAAATAGGCGCAGATGTTTTATCAAGTATCAGGCAGGAAAAAACCACAAGCGACAATAAAACCCTAGAAAGCCTCAACGAAAAAGCCAAAGAGAATGCATAAAAGAAAGATAGGAAAAGCATGTTACAGTGACAAGCAAATACAGGACCTCAAAAAGATTCAAACTTCCAAACATGCAAAATCAAAACTTCACCAAAAAACTGAAGACAAAGCTACGAAAGAAGCAAGAAAGCTAGTACCAACCTGGAAAAAGCAGCAAGCTTTAAAGAAAACTGAAGATGGAAAGACGGAATCTGGGAAGGCCTCCTCACAAGCAAAGGAAAGAACGCGAATAAAGAGCAATGTCGCAGGGAGAAACGCGAAACTCCAGGCGAAAACAGAAGCTCCAGAAACGCCAAACGACGCCGCAAACACAGAAAAAGGAGAAGCGCAAAACAAAAAACAGAAGAGCAGAGAGAGCGGAGAAAAGAAGTTATGAAAAGGGTGAAAGGAGAGAAACCGTTTCTGGGCTATCAAAATCGAAATAAATAGCCAAAGGGAAACGGAGCAATTAAATGCTAAAATTAAGGAAAGCATTAAACCCTCGCACGTTCCCAAAGCGCCGATATAAAAGCGCGTGCTTGTTAGAGGAAACGTTCTACATTCAAAAGCTGCTACAAAGGAATCTACAAAATGCTTGAGTTCGGCTTCACCAAAAAAGGACCGAAGTCAAGGACTCGACCTCAAAAAGAAGACCGAGCTCAAGCAGGGGCACTGTTCATTCCCTGGGTCGAGGTGTCCGACCCTGGATGCTCGACAGACAAAGCGACCGACCTCTTCAGGTCAGGACAACCCGACCTCTTCCCAAAGAGCTCGGTCAAGTCCCCAAGAAGGCCCAGAGAAGGGCCCAAATAGAGGAACACGCCCCAAATCCTAAGGCGGCCCAAGCCTACAGAGAGAAGGGCAGTTCCCTTGAAGATAAGATGACCTCACTTAAAGATAAGATAAAGATAAGATAAGATAACTAACTTATCTTATCCACAGGAGGCCACATCTCACAATTATAAATTCACTGGAGCACCCAGGTATAACTCATACTCTGATTCTACTCAATACCTACTTAATACCCTTGCTAGCTTAAGCATCGGAGTCCCTTGCAGGTACCCCCCACCTTCCGGGGACGAAGGATCAGCAGCACTTTCAGTCCCACAAGTCGGACACACCAGCTCCGGCGGCTATATACCTGCCGGACACGTCGACTCCGACCAACACAGAAGATCTCGACCGAGATCGACCTACAGTTTCAGGTAACCCTCGGAACAGTATTCACAAAATCTGAATGGTACTAACAAAAAGATACAAGGAGATTTGGAGAAGATTCTGGAATGGTCTTGCTGGCATATGCTGGATATGCATTTCATCTTAAAATTTTGCATGAAAGGGGACTTAATCTGTTAAACAAGGAAGGTATGGGCTTGATGAGCGGATAATTTGTATGCTTTTTGGCATTGTTTTTAGTATGTTTTTAGTATCTTTTAGTTAGTTTTTAGTATATTTTTATTAGTTTTTAATTAAAATTCACTTTTCTGGACTTTACTATGGGTTTGTGTGTTTTTCTGTGATTTCAGGTATTTTCTGACTGAAATTGAGGGTCCTGAGCAAAAATCTGATCCAGAGACTGAAAAGGACTGCAGATGCTGTTGGATTCTGACCTCCCTGCACTCAAAGTGGATTTTCTGGAGCTACAGAAGCCCAATTGGCGCGCTCTCAACGGCATTGGAAAGTAGACATCCTGGGCTTTCCAGCAATATATAATAGTCCATACTTTGTCCAAGATTTGATGGCCCAAACCCGCGTAGCAATCCGGCCTCAGAAATTCCAGCGTTAAACGCCGGAACTGGAATAAAAGTTGGAGTTAAACGCCCAAACTGGCATGAGAACTGGCGTTTAACTCCAGAAAAGGTCTCTACACGAATTTCCTTCATTGCTCAGCCCAAGCACACACCAAGTGGGCCAGGAAGTGGATTTTTCTGTCATTTACTCATTTCTGTAAACCTTAGGATACTAGTTTACTACTTATAGGACCTTTTTACATTGTAATCAGAACCTTATGACCCCATAACATTTTGTACACGTTCTTTCCACAGTATGAGCCTCTAAACCCCATGGTTGGGGGTGAGGAGCTCTGCTGTGTCTTGATGGATTAATGCAATTACTACTGTTTCTTATTCAATCATGCTTGCTTCCATTCTAAGATAACACTTGTTCTTAATCCGGATGAATGTGATGATCCGTGACAATCATCATCATTCTCAACCATGAACACGTGCCTGACAACCACCTCTGTTCTATCTTAGATTGAGTAGTTATCTCTTGGGTTCTTTCATCGGAATCTTCGTGGTATAGGCAGGACCTGATGGCAGCATTCAAGAGAATCCGGAAGGTCTAAACCTTGTCTGTGGTATTCTGAGTAGGATTCAATGATTGAATGACTGTGACGTGCTTCAAACCTGTAACCTACTGGGCGTTAGTGACAGACGCAAAAGAGTGATTCTATTCCGGTAGGGGAGGGAACCAAACCGGTGATTGGCAGCACTGTGACAGAGTGTGTGCATTAGCTTTCACTGCGCGGATGGGAGGTAGCTGCTGACAACAGTGAGACCCTACACGAGCTTGCCATGGAAGGAGACATGCGTGTTTGATGAAGAAGACAGTAGGAAAGCAGAGATTCGGAAGATGGAGCATCTCCAAACCTCAACCCATTCTCCATTACTGCAGTACAAGTAACCATTACATGTTCTTTTGCTTCTTACAATCAATCCTGATAATTTCTGATATCCTGACTAAGATTTACAAAGATAACCATAGCTTGCTTCAAGCCGACAATCTCCGTGGGATCGACCCTTGCTCACGCAAGGTATTACTTGGACGACCCAGTGCACTTGCTGGTTAGTTGTGCGGGATTGCAAAAGTGTTATTGCAATTTCGTGCACCAGGGCTTCCACTACTTATATAAATTTGATGACTTATTGGAAATCTTACTTCAATCCTACTTATCAAACCATTTAACATGCAGCAGGAAATGATCAAGCAAAGTGTGTTCATTCTACTAACAAGAAACTTTTTTATTCATAGTCAACATGCAAGCATGATCAATAGTTTACAAAGTCATCACCTAAATTAGAAGATACATTAACTTGTTTGGTAGATACAATAAACTGAATTTATTTATTGAATTTTTTAGTTGAATTTTTCTTGTGTAATAGATGTGCTCAAAGAAAAACTTGAAGAGAAATGAACACGGAAAGAGGAAGAATTAACTCGAGTGAAAGCTTAATTGGAAGCTCAACAAGCCATTGTGAACTCTTTCATAGTGCGCTTTGACAATGAAAGAAACTAGACAATTAAAGGAACTCCTAAAATTGCTTATGATTTTAATACATATTCATAGAGGATTCATATATTATTAGTATAGTTTAATTGTATATGAATCTATTTATTACATTTTACTTGTGTCATGGTTGATAAATGACAAATGTCCTATTATTTAGTTTAATAAATTTGGTTGTGTATTAGCTGTGAAATAAGTAATGAATTGGTTGCTATTGATGGAACCGTAGACAATGAAAATATCCAAGTTTTAGGGTAGGTTCTGTAAAAAAATTTCTAAAAATTTTGAATAAAAGTTAATGGAAAAAATTGTAATTGGTGTTATATGTTGTTTCTAATTTTTTTGTTTCGGTTTTTCTCATTTATAGGAGTGCTAAAATGGTGACAACATGCTACCTAAAGGACTCAAAAATATTTTGATTCATAGAGACACTAATCTATGTTAGACTTTTAACTTTTGGTTGAATTTGTGTAAGAAATATAACTTGTAGAACTAATCATTGTAAACATTAATGTTATTTTATTTTAAAACAATTTTAGTTAAATAAAACATGTTTGAGTTATCTATGTTTTTACATATTATATAAATGTTGATTTGTTCAGTAAAATAGTTAATATATTAATTAATTAAAAAAATAATTTGATAAATTATGTATTAAATTTGTATTAAAAAAAAGTTTGTTACAAAATAAATATTGTGCTTTTGTAAGTAAAGAAAACAAAATGTTACGAAATCAAGTTATATTTTGCAACAAAATTTCATGATAGGAAAAAATATATTTTCACAAAAAATATTTTGAAGATCAAAATTTGTTATCACTTTTGTATCAAATTCTGATTTTTGTATAAAAAAAATTTGTTACAAAATATTACTTTGAATTGTAACAGTTTCATTTTTTTACAAAATTTTTTTGTAACGGGACATACTACAACAACCCTTTTTTTGTTACAAATATTGCTTTTTCTTGTAGTGCGGTTGCAGGAGCCTTTTCCTTTCTCTTCCTTGAAGATGATTCACCAGTTTTGGGTACCAGGTGGAATATGAAAAAAAATCAAAGCGGAGAGTCGTAACACCAAACTTAAAGGGTTTGCTCGTCTTCGAGTAAAGAAAATGAGAAATAGTAGAGAGAAGGAGGTAAAAGAGTTATAGAAAATGCGGATGTATGAAGGGAGAAGAACAAGGACTAAGAAGTTGTGGTTGAGGGGATTTAGAAAGAACCAAATATGGTGGAGATAGAGGGGAAATGGGTTCGGTTATTTGGTGGAAAGTGGTAAAAATTTAAAAAATATTAGTGGATGTAGAGAGGGGAGCGGCCTTCGGTTAGGAAAGAATTAAGAGGAAGGGGAAGAATGGATAAAGAGAGGAAGGGTAATGTAAGATAGTGAAATGTAATGTGGTGTGGTGAAAGTGATTATGGTTGGGGTTTCATAGTGGAGAGGGGTGGGTTACAGGCTGGAGGGATGGGATGAAATGACATGAATTGGGGTTGAATGAGGGAGGAGGTATGACCATTGGCAAATGAGAGAGAGAGAGAGAGAGAGAGAGAGAGAGAGAGAGAGAGAGAGAGAGAGAGATTAATGGGAGATGATTGGGTGATATGAAAAGTAGTTGGTATAGGGGTGAATGAATGAGAATGGAAAAGTGGGTAAGGGGTAAGAGAGAGTAGGGTTGAATGGTGAAAGGGGAGGGGGTGCAAAAAATTAACCGTTAGTAACGGTGAAACTTCTTCTTCAAATTCGAGATCTGCGTTGCTGGCATTAAATGACAGCCTCGGTGTTTAGCGCCACAATGCTATGTGACATGTGCCATCTGGGGCGTTAAACGCCCTCCTTGCCGTTTAACGCCAGTAATGTAAAATTTTTTTTGGGGGACGAAGCCTGGTGCTAAATGCCTAGGTAGCATTTAGCGCCCTATGAGGCATGGGTTGTCTTGAATTTGGTGCCATTCAGGGCGTAAAACACCTTCCCTGGTGTTTAACGCCAGCACCTTAGTTGCCAATCCTGGTGCTAAACGCCCAACCTGGTGTTTAGCACCACCCTTCAGCGAGCTCCTTGAGAATTGTGCCATCTCTGGTGCTGAATTCCCATTCTGGCATTTAGCACCAAGGAACTCGAGTAAAATGCTCTCCAGGATGTTCTATTTCTCTTCCAGATTCTTCCTATCCCTGTTCTACACACTTTGCACGACCACAAACATAAGCAAACCAAGGAAAACTATGAATGTAAATCATAAATAAATGAAAATCAAACTGAAAGAAAAACCAAAGGATACCCGGGGTTGGGTTGCCTTCCAACAAGCGCTTCTTTACCGTCACTAGTTTGACGGTCAGCTCTGTTAAAGAGATGGGTGGTCATAGGGCCTTAGCTCATCGCCTCTCACTGTGAATCTTTTTCCTGTGCTCTCATGAATTAACTCTATATGTTCAAGAGAGAGGATCCTGTTCAGTGTATATGGCAAGATTGTACTTCTAGTAAATACCACTTTCATTCCTAGTGAGAAATCGTCAGTGGGGATTTTCTTGTTCCTCCAACCCTTGGGTACCTTCTTCTTGGGGCACTCCTCGTTGGTGGATGATGCACATCCAACACCAAATTTAGGTTTGATGTCAAGAGGAATTGTATTGGTTTCCTTCAAAGAAGGTTTGAGCTGTGAACTCTGCTTTACTTTAGTCAGGCATCCTTGGCGGCTTGGGTTAGTGAGCTCACTCTTCATGCAAGTGCTTCCTTTACTAGAGTGATGTAAGGGTCTAAAAATCTTGAATACCAAGTAATCCTCATGCGTCCTCAAAACCAATTCCCCTTTCTCCACATCTATCAGAGCTCTCTCAATGGCTAGGAATGGTATTCCCCGGATTATAGAGTCATTTTCATCCTCCCCCGTGTCAAAAAACACAAAATCTGCAAGAAGAAAGAATTTTCCAACCTTAAACAAGATATTTTTCACTATCCCATGTACATGTTTCAGATACTTGTCTGCCATTTGTAAGGCTATCCTTGTTGGTTGTGCCTCTTGAATTTATAGCTTCTTCATCACAAACAAGGGAATTAAATCAATTCTTGCACCAACATCACATAGGGCTTTGTCAAATGTGATACTCCCAATAGTGTGTGGAATCTAAAAGCTCCCTAGATCTGGCATCTTCCTTGGCAATTTTCTCTGAATTATCGCACTGCATTCCTTGGTAAGGACCAATGTTTTATCCCCCTTTTAAGGTCTTCTTCTTTGAGAGTAAGCCCTTCATAAACTTGACATAGGGAGGAATTTGCTGCAAAACCTCAGCAAAAGAAATATTGATTTGCAACTTTCTAAATATTTTCAAGAACTGTGAGAATTACTTATCCTTGGTCTCCTTTTGGAGTTACTGAGGGTATGACATTTTTGTCTTGTGCTCAGGTGCCTTAGGTGGGCGTGAACTATGGTACCCTCAGTCTTTTCTGGAGCTTCTATTTTCTCTGATCCTTTAGCAACCTATACTTTCTCTTCTGCCACTAGTTCACTTACCAATGTGATAGTCTTGAACTCTTCTCTTGGATTAAGTACTGTGTCACTAGGAAGAGTGTTATGGGGTCTCTCAAGTATTTGCTTACTCAACTGACCCACTTGTATCTCCATGTTCCGAAGTGAAGCTCTGGTCTCCTGCATAAAATTGTGATTGTTATTGGAAAGTTCTGCAACTATAGAGGCTAAGTTAGGAGTCCTCTGAGACTGAGTAGTGAGTAGATGCTAGCTGTGGTTGAGAGGCTTGAAATTGACAGTTGTTGAAATTATTTTGATTAAAACCACCCTGAAAATTATTGAAGTTTGGTTGCCTCTAAGATTGGTCTCTCCACCCAAAATTAGGACGATTCCTCCACCTCTGATTAAATGTCTTAGAATAGGGATCATTAATGGGATTTCTGTAGGAATTGCCCATGAAATTAACATGCTCAGGTGCATACTGGCTATAGTCATAAGTCTCACCTTGGGAAAAGCTACCACTCATATCATAAGAAGTATCTTGAGTACTAACCGCAGAGACTTGCATTCCACTCAGGTGCTGTGTAATAGCATTGATTTACTGAGACATAGCCTTATTCTAGACAAGAATAGCATCCAATGTATCCAACTCCATCATTCTTTTCTTCACAGAGGTCATTGATGATGCGAAAATTGGTGAATTAAAAATTATTAAAATGTGTACGTTGCAAGTATAGTTCTTAACTCACCGAAAATCCACTTATCAATTTAGAAATATGTCACAGAAATTCAAATTTTAAATATTGGGAGTATAAATCCCAGGTCGTCTCCCAACGAGTTGCACGAAGGTGTGTTGTTTTATTAATCAGATGTTTTCAAAAAGGTTTGAGTTGAATAACAGGAAATTAAATTGATGAATTTGAACAATGTAAATAAAAGCCTTGACTGGGAGTTGATTAGTTGGAGTCCCTATTATAGTTGGAATGCTCTCAAGATTAATTGATAATTAAAGGTTATTCTGTTTTGTTATCCTTTACTAGACAAAGGAAAGTCAAACAAGTTGGAATGCTACGTCTATTCACAAGTTGCGACCCACTTGATTAAAAGGGATTGGTGTTAGTGACTAGAAGGTAATCCAACAGTAAACCCAATTACAACCTTTCTTTCGAGCCTTCCAACTCAATTGGTTCCTTTCAATCAACTCCCCATCAAGTTAGGGAACTACTCGCTCATTGTAAATAATAAATCCATAACATATGAAAGGGAATCAAAAGAAGACATGATTATTGGAAGGAAAAATGGATTAAAATGAAAGAAATAATTCTTGTATTAAATAATCATAAAAGTATTCCAATGACAAAATTGAACAAGGCAAAGAACATGGAAGAAATAAACCAAGTTAAGAGAACGAACTAGAATGACGAAGTTTTGATGAGGAAATAACTCTTCTCAATATCCTAATGCAAAAGTGGTAGAAAAATAATATCATAAAAGTATCAATTGTGTAGAGAGAAAACCTAGAGGAGGAGTAAAATAGATCTAAAAACTAAAAACTGTCTAGAATGAATGTTGTTCCTCGTTTCTGCATGTTCTCTGGCTCTAGTCTGCTGTTCTGGGCCGAGAACTGGCTCAAAACAGGGCCCAAAATCGCCCCCAGCAAAATCTGCAGAATATACAGATTGCGCATGTCACGCGATCGCGTCATCCATGCAGACGCGTCATTCGCGTTTTTCCGTGCCACGCATTCGCGTCGTCCACGCCTCCGCGTCACTTGTGCTTTTCCTTTCCGCGCAAACGCGTGAGCCATGCGGCCGCGCCACTGCGATTTCTCCTCTTCCGCGCGAACGCGTGAGCCATGCGGCCGCGTCACTTCTCGCTGGTTGTCTCCTCAATTTCTTGTGTTCCTTCTATTTTTGCTAGCTTCCCTTCCATTCTCCAACTCATCCATGCCCTATAAAGCCTGAAACACTTAACACACAGATCACGGCATTGAATAGGATAAAGGAGAACTAAAATGCATAATAAAAAGTCTCTAGGAAGCAGTTTTCAACCATGTAATAAATCCAGGAAGGAAATATAAATGCATGCTAAATTAATGAATAAGTAGGTAAGGATCATGATAAAACCACATAATTATACACAATATAAACCATAAAATAGTGGTTTATCAACCTTCCCACACTTAAATATTAGCATGTCCTCATGCTTAATCGAAGGAGATAAGATAAATAAGTATGAACTTGTAGAAACTCATGCAATGCAATGCAACCTATATATTTGAATGCAACTATATGATTCTTGCTCACTTGATCAAAAGTAAATAAGCTCTTCAAACAATTAAAAATCAAATTCCATTAATTCTATCACTATATAGTAAAACAGATAAAAGTGCAAGAAGATAACTCATGAAAGCAGGGAACATGAAAATTCAAGCATAGAACCCTCATTGATGATGTATATACGCTCTAATCCCTCAAGTGTATAGGGTAATCACTCTATCCTTCTCTAATTATGCTCTCTAACTTTTGTTTTTCTCCTAACCAATCAACAACAGTTAATATGTCAATGCAAACATCCAGAATTTTCTTTTACCTTCTATACTCATGTATCAAATATATTTATATATATATATATATGTGTGTGTGTGTGTGTGTGTGTATGTGTGTGTGTGTGTGTGTGTGTGTGTGTGTGTGTGTGTGTGTGTGTGTGTGTGCATTGATCTTTGAATTTTTTTTTAATTTAACATTGGGGTAATTTTGTCCCCTTATTCATACTTATCGATGCACATAGAGTTGTAATTCTTATAGCTTCACATGAGTAGGTACCCAAATTCCCATTATATTATCATAACATCTTCCCTTAATAATTTTTTTTTTGTTTCCACAAATTCCCATACTTAACTAGCATACACAATTCTATCTTAAGCTAACCAAAGATTCAATTTGGGATATACAATTGTTTTTTCGCTTAAGGCTAGTAATGTGGTAAAACACAGAACAAATGGGATTTTAAGGCTCAAAGTGGTTAACAAAGGTAATTAAAAAGGGTAGACTTAATTTGGATAAGTGAGTTTAAACAATTAATGGCCTCAATCACATGCAAGCATATAAATATAATAACTATTGGACATATAGGATGAGACAAAATATAGATTACAATCATAGAGAAGCAAACACACAAGAATAAAATAATTATGGTTAAATAATGTAACCATGCACAAAGGCTCAAATTTTCACAGGTTGTGTGTTCTTTAGTTCAAAGATCATGTTCCAAATACAACTTCAAGTAGATTTATCCTAAAAATTAGGATCAGAATTAGTGAAATTTTGTTCTAAAGATATTTTTTTTAGAAGAAATTTATTGTCTTTTCAATCAAGTAGAACATGCATGCAACTAACCTATTCTAAGAAAAAGAAAATCTAACTAAAATATCCTAATTTATTGGTGCTAGGGAAGAGAATTTACCTCCGGAAGTCAGGTACTGACCGACCTCCCCACACTTAAGGCTTTGCACCGTCCTCGGTGCCATCTGTCAGGAACAATGGTGGGCTGGTGGCAGTGTCTCCACAGTCGGGGCCATCCTGGCTCCCTGTGCTGGTGAAGGACGTGGAGTCCGGGGTGTCTGAGTCTCTGCAATCTCCTCGAAGCAGCTCCCTGAGGTGTTTGAATCGGCGTTGGTTGCGGCACTCACGAAGCTTTGCTTTCTTTTCATGTTGGTCCAACCGCTTCAGTATCTGATGTAGCAGTTGACTGGTAGATAGTGGAGGAGCTGCAGCATCCTCTGTGGACTGGCTGGTAGTGGCAAGTGGTGGCTTGACATATTTTCCATTAGGAACATATTGATCATCCCGTGGAAGAATGGCTTTGGTGTCCCCAGCTCTGTAGGATACTCCGGCCGCTGAGATGAGATCAGAGACCAATGCGGGAAAAGGTAGGTTGCCCATGATCTGCACATGTTCCATAGCATTCCGGATATGTCGCGGTAAATTGAGAGGCTGGTCTGTGAGGATGCACCATAGTAAAACGGCCATGTCTGCGGTGAAGGAGGGCTCATGAGTACTCGGAAAGACGTAATGGGACATGATCTGTGCCCATACGTGAGCCTCTAAGGTAAAGGCGGAAGCCGAGATTCCCTTAGGACGGGAACGATGGTATCCAAAGATCCATTTGCTGCCAGGGCGAGCAATAACTCTTAGAACAGCGTCCCAGTCAAAAGTGTATGCCTGGCGCTTGGTTGCGGCTTTCTGAAAAGCGTCCAATCCTTCTGAAGCAGGTGGGAGATCTAAGGCCTGTTGTATGGCTTCTTCTGTAATAGGGACTTGTTTCTGGCGTAAATAGATAGACTGCAGAGTCGGCAGGTGGAAGTTGGAGTAGAACTCAACAACCCAAGAAAGATTAACCTGTCGTGGCTGTCTCAGTAAAAATCCCCAGTGTCTATGCGCAATTTGTGTCTCAACAAATTCAGCGATATGAGGCAGAAGGATAAGAAGGTGTTCGTTGTTGTAATTTCGAGCTGCCAGAATAGGAAACATCTGCTCACAGTAGCGATTTGGGAATCGTGCAGTGTCCTTGGCTGGGAAGGCTCGTTCCTTTTCATCAACCTTGATAATCCTTTTAATTCTCTTTGTTGAGGGTTTGACTGCAGTTGAAGAAGGTTCTGCCACTAATGCTCTCTTCGTTCCTTTCCTTGCTGTGGGTTTAGGGGTAGCTTTCTCTTTGCCTTTCTTGGTGGCCATTCTGAAAAAGGGAAGAGAAAGTAAGTTAGATCCAAAGAAACAAAGCAAGGAAGGAGATTGAGTGGGTAATAAACAGTTCACGGTGAAGATGAATGAAATAAACACATGGTCTAGACAACATGTGAAAAGATCAAGAAAGAAAATAGGATAGGTGCACAAAAAGGAAAGTAGATGCAAGATGATTATTGGCATGCCGACAAGGGCATGAGTAGCATAGATCAAGCATCACTTCGTAACAAAATAACAATTTGTATTGGCAATTAAATTGGATTAATAAAATAGTAAAGGAATTTCGTGAAAAACATGCATGGAGTAGTAGAATAGGATAATGTAGAAAAATGCATGATGCCATATGGGCCTTTTCACAAACACATAGCATGCATGGTAAATAAGGCATAGAAAGTATTAAAATAAACATGCAAGCAATCCCTTTTTTTTTTAGAATAAGATATAAGTGCCAAACAAATTACAATAATCCACAAGCAAATAATGAGGAATGATGACTCAAATAAATATGCTAGCACCATTTAAAAAAGAAATAAGAAGAAATAAAATAATGATAAAGAAAAGAAAAAGAAAAGAGAAGAAAATAACATCTAAAATAAGAATAATGATAAAAAGGGAAGAAGGAGGGAAGAAAAGAAAACCTTGTTAATGGAGGTGAGAGAAAGAGAGAGTGAAAGGTGGGGTAGAAGGGAGAAGGGGGAAATAAGGAGGGAAAAGAAAAATTAGGATTTGGAGGAGAGAAAGATAAGATAATTTGGCAATTTTGGTGGAGCTATGCGGTGCAAACGACGCGGCCGCGTAGAGCACGCGTTCACGTGATTGCACTGTAAGGTAGGTGACGCGGTCGCGTCAATCACGCGGTCGCGTGACCCATATTGTGCTTCTGGCGCGAGTGCAGCCTCGCAGCTGCACAACTCTCTGTTCAAATTGATAAATTTGCCGAAATTGGGGTGACGCAATCGCGTGGGGCATGCGATCGCGTGAGTGGGCTTTTTAGAGGAATGTGACGCGATCGCGTGGGTCACGCAGCCGTGTGGGTAGAATTGTGCGTTCAGCACCAGTCCAGCACCACTCCAGCACAATAATTGGTTGTGCACCATTTTACGTCGAAATCCAGGGCACGCGGCCGCGTGGGGCATGCGATCGCGTGGGAGGCCAGGAATCCCATGTGACGCGGTTGCGTGGGATGATTTGTG
Organism: Arachis stenosperma; assembly: GCF_014773155.1. Classification (NCBI taxonomy): domain Eukaryota; kingdom Viridiplantae; phylum Streptophyta; class Magnoliopsida; order Fabales; family Fabaceae; genus Arachis; species Arachis stenosperma. Next base: position 45,021,844 of record NC_080386.1, read on the forward strand.
CCATTGGCACGCCTCCAGCCACGCTCCGGCGTGACTCTCTGTACGCTTTTTATTTTCTCACCTCTTCCTGCGACGCAGACGCGTCGCTAATGCGGTCGCGTCGCGCAGCTCTTTTTTTTTTTAAGTGCGAATGCAAATGCATGAAGGCGCTAATAAAGAGAAGAGTTATTGATTAAGAAAAACTAAAGATAAAAAGAAAAGAATGATCATACCATGGTGGGTTGTCTCCCACCTAGCACTTTGCTTTAACGTCCGTAAGTTGGACGCTCCAGTAGCTCAATCTTCTGGCCTATGGGGATCTTCCAAGAGGAAGATCTCAAGCTCCTTATTTTTCTGCAGCTTCTCTCCATGGTACAGCTTCAGACGTTGTCCATTAACTTTAATCAGTTCAGAGTGTGAAGGGTGGCTTAGGTGATAAACTCCGTATGGTTCAGCCTTCTCTACTCTGTATGGACCTTCCCATTTCGATCTCAACTTGCCTAGCATGAGTCTTAGTCGAGATTTGTAAAGGAGGACTAAATCCCCAGGTTGGAACTCTTTCCTCCTAATGTGCTGATCATGTACAGCCTTCATCTTTTTCTTGTATATTCTTGAGTTCTCATAAGCTTCTAGGCGAAGGCTCTCCAGTTCTTGTAGTTGCAACTTCCTTTCAGCTCCAGCTTGCTCAATTCCCATGTTGCACTCCTTGACTGCCCAAAAGGCTCTGTGCTCTACTTCAACTGGGAAATGACAAGCTTTTCCATAAACTAAGCGAAAAGGGCTCATTGCAATGGGTGTTTTGTATGCTGTCCTGTATGCCCATAGTGCATCTTGTAGCCTGGTGCTCTAGTCTTTTCTGTGAGGTTTGACTATCTTCTGCAAGATACGCTTTATCTCTCTATTTGACACCTCGGCTTGCCCATTGTTCTAAAGATGGTATGCTGTTGCGACCTTATGAATTATCCCATGCTTCTTCGTCAATCCTGTTAGTCTCCTGTTACAGAAATGGGTGCCTTGATCGCTCACGATTGCTCGTGGTGATCCCAAGCGGCAAATAATATGGTTTCTCACAAAGGAAACAACAGTGTTAGCATCATCAGTGCGGGTGGGAATTGCTTCCACCCACTTGGAAACATAATCCACAGCTAGTAATATATAAAATTGACCATTAGAATTTGGGAACGGACCCATGAAGTCAATGCCCCAAACATCAAAAATTTCACAAAAAAGCATGAATTGTTGAGGCATCTCATCCCTCCTGGATATATTACCAAATTTTTGGCATGGAAGACAAGATCTACAAAACTTAGCAGCGTCTTTAAAAAGAGTAGGCCACCAGAATCCACAGTCTAAGATCTTTCTAGCTGTTCTTTGAGGGCCAAAATGTCCTCCACTCTCAGATGAGTGACAGGCCTCCAAAATGGACTGGAATTCTGATTGAGGTACACAACGTCTAATTACCTGATCAGCACCACATCTCCATAAATATGGGTCATCCCATATATAATATTTAGACTCGCTTTTCAGCTTGTCCCTTTGATGCTTAGAAAAATGTGGAGGAAATGTGCAGCTAACTAGATAATTAGCTACAGGTGCATACCAAGGTGCTACCTCAGATACTGCTTGCAGGTTATCAAATGGAAAATTATCATCTATAGGAGTAGAATCATCCTTAATGTGCTCAAGGCGACTCAAGTGGTCTGCCACTAGATTCTGATTACCACTCCTATCCTTTATTTCTAAATCAAATTCTTGTAAAAGCAATATCCAATGTATGAGCCTTGGTTTTTATGATTTTATTAATTTTTTTTTCGAAAATATTTTTGGAAAAACGAAAAAGAAAAGAAAAATTTTGAAAAAGATTTTTGAAAAGAAAATTACCTAATCTGAGCAACAAGATGAACCGTCAGTTGTCCATACTCGAATAATCCCCGGCAACGGCGCCAAAAACTTGGTGCACGAAATTGTGATTCCTTTGTTATTCCATTTTGCAAAATTCATTGCTTTTCATTCCCTGGCAATGGCGCCAAAAACAGGATGCCAATACCATGGTTTCTATATAATGTTTCACAACTTCGCACAGCTAACCAGCAAGTGCACTGGGTCATCCAAGTAATACCTTACGTGAGTAAGGGTCGATCCCACGGAGATTGTTGATATGAAGCAAGCTATGGTCACCTTGTAAATCTCAGTCAGGAGGATAAAATTATGGAATTTAGAAAATCAAATATGATTAATAAAAATAAACAGAAAATAAAATAGGATAGAAATACTTATGTAAATCAATAGTGGGACTTTCACATAAGTGTATGGAGATGCTGTGTTCCTCTTGAAACTCTACTTCACTACTCACTCTTCCTTCAATCCTTCTTACTCCTTTCCATGGCAAGCTGTATGTAGGGCATCACCATCATCAATGGCTACTTTCAATCCTCTCGGGAAAATGGTCCTATGCGCTGTCACTGCACGGCTAATCGTCTGGAGGCATCACCCTTGTTGATAGCTACATCCCATCCTCTCAGTGAAAATGGTCCAAATGCTCTATCACAGCACGGCTAATCATTTGTCGGTTCTCAATCAGGTTGGAGTAGAATCCATTGATTCTTTTGCGTTTGTCACTAACGCCCAGCCTTCAGGAGTTTGAAGCACGTCACAGTCATTCAATACCGGAATCCTACTCGGAATACCACAGACAAGGTTAGACTTTCCGGATTCCCAGGATTCTACTCGGAATACCACAGACAAGGTTAGACTTTCTGGATCCTCATGAATGCCGCCATCTATCTAGCTTATACCACGAAGATTCTGTTAGGGAATCTAAGAGATATGTGCCCGGCCTAGAGTAGAACGGAAGTGGTTGTCAGTCACGCGCGTTCATGGGTGAGAATGATGATGAGTGTCACGGATCATCACATTCATCAAAGTGTTGTGCAACGTATATCTTGGAATAAGAATAAGAGAGAATTGAATGAAAAGTAATAATAATTGTATTGAAACTTGAGGTACAGCAGAGCTCCACACCCTTAATCTATGGTGTGTAGAAACTCCACCGTTGAAAATACATAAGTGAAAGGTTCAGGCATGGCCGAATGGCCAACCCCCAAAACGTGATCACAGGATTCAAAATACAATCCAGGATGAGATTATGATAGTAAAAAATTCTATTTATAATAAACTAGCTCCTAGGGTTTACATGAGTAAGTAATTGATGCATAAATCCACTTCCGGGGCCCACTTGGTGTATGATTGGATTGAGCTTGATCTATTCACGAGCTGAGGCTTTTATTGGAGTTGAACTCCAAGTTATAACATGTTTTGGGCGTTCAACTCCGGATCATGACGTTTTTCTGGCGTTTAACTCCAGACAGCAGCATGTACTTGGCGTTCAACGCCAAGTTACATCGTCAATTTCTGAATAAAGTATGGACTATTATATATTGCTGGAAAGCCCTGGATGTCTACTTTCCAAAGCCATTGAGAGCGCGCCATTTGAAGTTCTGTAGCTCCAGAAAATCTATTTTGAGTGCAGGGAGGTCAGATTCCAACAGCATCAGCAGTCCTTTTGTCAGCCTTTTTCAGAGTTTTGCTCAAGTCCCTCAATTTCAGCCAGAAATTACCTAAAATCACAGAAAAACACACAAACTCATAGTAAAGTCCAGAAATGTGAATTTAACATAAAAACTAATGAAAACATCCCTAAAAGTAGCTTGAACTTACTAAAAACTACCTAAAAACAATGCCAAAAAGCGTATAAATTATCCGCTCATCACAACACCAAACTTAAATTGTTGCTTGTCCCCAAGCAACTGAAAATCAATTAGGATAAAAAGAAGAGAATATACTATAAATTTCAAAATATCAATGAATATTAATTATAATTAGATGAGCGGGACTTGTAGCATTTTGCTTCTGAACAGTTTTAGCATCTCACTTTTTCCTTTGAAGTTTAGAATGGTTGGCTTCTCTAGGAACTTAGAATTTCGGATAGTGTTATTGACTTTCCTAGTTAAGCATGTTGATTCTTGAACACAGCTACTTATGAGTCTTGGCTGTGGCCCTAAGCATTTTGTTTTCCAGTATTACCACCGGATACATAAATGCCACAGACACATAACTGGGTGAACCTTTTCAGATTGTGACTCAGCTTTGCTAAAGTCCCCAGTTAGAGGTGTCCAGAGCTCTTAAGCACACTCTTTTGCTTTGGATCACGACTTTAACCACTCAGTCTCAAGCTTTTCACTTGGACTTTCATGACACAAGCACATGGTTAGGGACAGCTTGATTTAGCCGCTTAAGCCTGGATTTTATTTCCTTGGGCCCTCCTATCCATTGATGCTCAAAGCCTTGGATCCTTTTTTACCCTTGCCTTTTGGTTTTAAGGGCTATTGGCTTTTTCTGCTTGCTTTTTCTTTTTCTTTCTATTTTTTTTTCGCCACTTTTTTTTCCTTTTTTTTTCGCAAGCTTTCTTTTTCACTGCTTTTTCTTGCTTCAAGAATCAATTTCATGATTTTTTATATCATCAATAACATTTCTCTTTGTTCATCATTCTTTCAAGAGCCAACAGTTTTAACATTCATAAACAACAAGATCAAAAATTATGCACTGTTAAGACATGGTTCTTGTTCTTTTGAATTAAAACATTTTTCATTTAAGAGAGGTGAAGGATTAATGGATTTTATTCATAGCTTTAAGACATGGTTACATAGTAATGATCATGAAGTAAAGACACAAAACATAGATAAACACAACATTAAAAACCGAAAACAGAAAGAAATAAAGAACAAGGAATGAATCCACCTTTAGTGGCGTCTTCTTCTTGAAGGACCAACAATGTCCTTAAGCTCTTCTATGTCCCTTCCTTGCCTTTGTTGCTCCTCCCTCATTGCTCTTTGGTCTTCTCTTATTTCTTGGAGAATGATGGAGTGCTCATGATGTTCCACCCTTAATTGTTCCACATTGTGGCTCAAATCTTCTAAGGAAGTGTTGAGTTGTTCCCAATAGTTGTTGGGAGGAAAGTGCATCCCTTGAGGCATCTCAGGGATTTCTTGATGATGAGCTTCCTCATGCATCTCTTGAGAACCGTGAAGGGTCTCTCTTGCTTGCTCAATCCTTTTCTTGGTGATGGGCTTGTCCTCTTCAATGGAGATGTCTCCTTCTATGATAACTCCAGCTGAGTAACATAGATGGCAAATAAGGTGAGGAAAAGCTAGCCGTGCCATGGGTGAGGGCTTGTCGGCTATTTTGTAGATTTCATTGGAGATGACCTCATGAACTTCTATTTCCTCTCCAATCATGATGCCATGAATCATGATGGCCCGATCCGCAGTAACTTCAGATCGGTTGCTAGTGGGAATGATGGAGCGTTGAATGAACTCCAACCATCCTCTAGCTACAGGCTTGAGGTCCAGTCTTCTTAGTTGGACTGGCTTGCCTTTGGAGTCTCTCTTCCATTGAGCTCCTTTCACACATATGTCCATAAGGACTTGGTCCAACCTTTGATTAAAGTTGACCCTTCTAGTGTAGGGGCGTTCATCTCCTTGCATCATGGGCAAGTGGAATGCCAACCTCACATTTTCCGGACTAAAATCTAAGTATTTCCCCCGAACCATTGTGAGATAATTCTTTGGACTCGGGTTCATACTTTGATCATGGTTCCTAGTGATCCATGCATTGGCATAGAACTCTTGAACCATTAAGATTTCATGTCGGATCTCCGGATACTCATTTTTCTTGAGCTTGAAAGGGACCTCAGGGATCACCTTCTTCTTTGCCACAACATCATAGAAGTGGTCTTGATGGCTCTTGGAGATGGATAGATTCATCTCCCATGACTCGGAGGTGGAAGCTATTGTCTTCCCTTTTCCTTTTCTAGAGGATTCTCCGGCCTTAGGTGCCATTGATGGTAATGGAAAAACAAAAAGCTTATGCTTTTACCACACCAAACTTAAAATATTGCTCGTCCTCGAGCAATAGAAGAAAGAAGAGAAGAAGAAGAAGAAGAAGAAGAAGAAGAAGAGAATATGGTAGAGAGGAAGAGATGTAGGTTCGGCCTAGGTGAAGGAGAAGGGGTTGTGTTGTGTGAAAATGAAGTAGAATGGAAGGGTATATATAGGGAGAGTGGGTAGTGTGTATTCGGCCATTTAGGGTGGGAATGGGTGGGAAATTGGTTTTGAATTTTTGAAGGTAGGTGGGGTTTATGGGGAAGAGTGGATGGATGTGAGTGGTGAAGGGGGTAATTGGGAAGAGGAATTGAGGTGATTGGTGAAGGGTGTTGGGAAGTGTGACATGGGGAAGAGTAATTACAAAAACTAGGATTAGGAGGTAAGGTGGGAATATGGTAGGTGGGGATCCTGTGGGGTCCACAGATTCTGAGGTGATCCTGTGGGGTCCTGATGAGCGGATAATTTGTACCCTTTTTGGCATTGTTTTTAGTATGTTTTTAGTAGTTTTAGTTCAGTTTTTATTATATTTTTATTAGTTTTTAGTTAAAATTCACTTTTCTGGACTTTACTATGAGTTTGTGTGTTTTTCTATGATTTCAGGTATTTTCTGGCTGAAATTGAGGGATCTGAGCAAAAATCTGATCCAGAGACTAAAAAGGACTGCAGATGCTGTTGGATTCTGACCTCCCTGCATTCGAAGTGGATTTTCTGGAGCTACAGAAGCCCAATTGGCGCGCTCTCAACGGCGTTGGAAAGTAGACATCCTGGGCTTTCCAGCAATATATGATAGTCCATACTTTGTCCAAGATTTGATGGCCCAAACCGGCGTTCAAAGTCACCCTCAGGAATTCCAGCGTTAAACGCCGGAACTGGCACCAAAATGGGAGTTAAACGCCCAAACTGGCACCAAAGCTGGCGTTTAACTCCAAGAAGAGTCTCTACACGAAAATGCTTCATTGCTCAGCCCAAGCACACACCAAAGGGGCCCGGAAGTAGATTTTTATGTCATTTACTCATCTCTGTACACCCTAGGCTACTAGTTTTCTATATATAGGACCTTTTACTATTGTATTTGATATCTTGAGATCTTTGAATCTTTTGATCACTGGGAGGCTGGCCATTCGGCCATGCCTAGACCTTGTTCTTATGTATTTTCAACGGTGGAGTTTCTACACACCATAGATTAAGGTGTGGAGCTCTGCTGTACCTCGAGTATTAATGCAATTACTATTGTTCTTCTATTCAATTCCGCTTGTTCTTTGTCCAAGATATCACTTGTTCTTCAACTTGATGAATGTGATGATCCGTGACACTCATCATCATTCTCACCTATGAACAAGGTGACTGACAACCACTCTTGTTCTACAAGCATATGAGGCTCTAGTGTTTATCTCTTGGATTCCTGATACACGATGCATGGTTGATCGCCTGACAACCGAGTGCTCGCCTGACAAACGAGCCAGCCATTCCGTGAGATCAGAGTCTTCGTGGTATAGGCAAGAACTGATGGCAGCATTCAAGAGAATCCGGAAGGTCTAACCTTGTCTGTGGTATTCTGAGTAGGATTCAATGATTGAATGACTGTGACGTGCTTCAAACTCCTAGCAGGCGGGGCGTTAGTGACAGACGCAAAAGAATCGCTGGATTCTATTCCGGCCTGACCGAGAACCGACAGCTGATTAGCCATATGCTGTGACAGAGCATAGGAACATTTTCACTGAGAGGATGGGAGGTAGCCACTGACAACGGTGAAACCCTTGCATAAGCTTGCCATGGAAAGGAGTAAGAAGGATTGGATGAAGACAGTAGGAAAGCAGAGAGACGGAAGGGAAGGCATCTTCATACGCTTATCTGAAGCTCTCACCAATGATATACATAAGTATCTCTATCTTTATCTTTATGCTTTATTCATCATCTATACCCATTTGAGTCTGCCTGACTGAGATTTACAAGGTGACCATAGCTTGCTTCATACCAACAATCTCCGTGGGATCGACCCTTACTCACGTAAGGTATTACTTGGACGACCCAGTGCACTTGCTGGTTAGTTGTGCAAAGTTGTGTAGTGAATCACAATTTCGCGCACCAAGTTTTTGGCGCCGTTGCCGGGGATTGTTCTTGTGTATGGACAACTGACGGTTCATCTTGTTGCTTAGATTAGGTATTTTTCTTCAGAATTCTTAAGAATAAATTCTAGTGTTTCATGATGATCTGTTGAAGTCTGGCTGGCTGAGAAGCCATGTCTAATCTTATTGGACCGAGGTTTCAACCTATCATCACAAGAGCTTGTTGATTTCTATCAATCTTGCTATTGAAGCAATGATCTGCTAAGGCTTGGCTGGCCATTGGCCATGTCTAGTGTTTTGGACCGAAGCTTTCTTTGAAAGCTTGGCTGGCTGTGAAGCCATGTCTAATTCCTGGACCGGAGTCTTAGACTAACATTGCAATGATTCCTGGAATCCAAATTGAGAATTCTGAAACCTTTATTTTCTATTTCCATATAATTTTCAAAAAAAAAAGCACAAAAAAATTTACAAAATCATAAAAACCAAAAATATTTCATGTTTCTTGTTTGAGTCTAGTGTCTAATCTTAAGTTTGGTGTCTTGCATGCCTTGTTTATTTGATCTTGGTTCTATTTTCAAGTCAATAGTACAGGGAACTGAAGATTCAGAACATGCAGTAGAGGAATTACACAGAAAAAGCTGGGCGTTCAAAACGCCCAGTGAAGAAGGACAGACTGGCGTTTAAACGCCAGCCAGGGTACCTGGTTGGGCGTTTAATGCCCAAAAAGGTAGCATTTTGGGCGTTAAACGCCAGAATGGATACCATTCTGGGCGTTTAACGCCAGGATGGCACAAGGGGGAGGATTTTGTTTTCAAAATCATTTTTTTCAAGTTTTCAAAGTTTTTCAAAATCAAATCTTTTTCAAATCAAATCTTTTCAATCAAATGTTTTCAAAATCAATTTCTTTCCTTTTTCAAAGATACTTACTAACAATTAATGATTTGATTGAACATTTTAAGTATGTTACCTTTTTTGTTGAGAAAGGTTTAATGTTTGAATCATATCTTTTCTTGTTAGGCAAGTCATTAATTTTTTAAAATCAAATCTTTTTAAAATTGTTTTCAAAATCATATCTTTTCAATCATATCTTTTTTAAAACCATAACTTTTCAATCATATCTCTTTAATCACATCTTTTTTAAAATAGTTTTCAAATCATATCTTGTTGATTTCTAATTTCAAAAATCTTTTTCAAAAATTACTTGATTTCTTTCTCACTCTTGATTTTCGAAAATTAATTAATTTTTTTAAATGTTTTCAAAATATTTCACTTGATTTTCGAAAATTTCTTCCTCTCTTCCCACATCCTTCTATTTATGGAGTACTACTCCTTCTAAATGCACAATTCAAACTCTATCTAATTAAGTTCGAATTCTTCTACCTCTTCTTTCTATTTTTCTGTTCCTCTGACACCTCAAGGAATCTCTATACTGAGACATAGAGGATTCCATATTTTCTTGTTCTCTTCTCTTTCATATGAGCAGGAACAAAGACAAAGGCATTCTTGTTGAAGCTGACCCTGAACCTGAAAGGACATTGAAGCGAAAACTAAGAGAAGCTAAGGCACAACTCTCTGTAAAGGACCTAACAGAAATCTTCAAAGGAGAAGAAGACATGGCAGCTGAAAACAACAATAATGCAAGGAAGGTGCTGGGTGACTTTACTGCACCTACTCCCGACTTCTATGGGAGAAGCATCTCTATCCCTGCCATTGGAGCAAACAACTTTGAGCTTAAGCCTCAATTAGTTTCTCTAATGCAACAGAATTGCAAGTTCCATGGACTTCCAGTGGAAGATCCTCATCAGTTTTTAGCTGAGTTCTTGCAAATCTGTGACACTGTCAAGACTAATGGGGTTGACCCTGAGGTCTATAGACTTATGCTATTCCCTTTTGCTGTAAGAGACAGAGCTAGGACATGGTTGGACTCACAACCTAAAGAAAGCCTGGACTCTTGGGAAAAGCTAGTCAATGCCTTCTTGGCAAAGTTCTTTCCACCTCAAAAATTGAGTAAGCTTAGTGGTGGACGAAATTGTGATCACTATGTTCTTCTATCTTTTGAGCTTTAGTATGAATATACCCTTAGGGCACTGTTTATTTTCTTAACTTGAATTCATAACTCCGTTCAACTAACCAGCAAGTGTACTGGGTCGTCCAAGTAATAACCTTACGTGAGTAAGGGTCGAATCCACAGAGATTGTTGGTATGAAGCAAGCTATGGTCACCTTGTAAATCTCAGTTAGGCAGATTAAAAAGGTAATTGTGATTATTGGATTGTAAATAAAAAGGAATAATAAAAGGGATAGAAATACTTATGCAGATTCATTGGTGGGAATTTCAGATAAGCGGAATGGAGATGCTGTAGAGCTCTCGGACGCCTGCTATCCCATTGCTTCTACTCAATCCTTCTTACTCCTTTCCATGGCAAGCTTTGTATAGGGGTTCACCATCAACTGTGGCTACTTTCATCCTCACGGGGAAATATCCTATGCGGCTGTCACTCACACAGCTAACCAGTCTGGAGGCATCACCCATGGTTGATAGCTACATCCCATCCTCGCAGTGAAAGCTAATGCTCACGCACTCTGTCACAGTACGGCCAATCACCGGTTGGTTCCCTCCCCTACTGGAATAGAATCCCTCTTTTGCGTCTGTCACCAACGCCCAGCAGGTTACAGGTTTGAAGCACGTCACAGTCATTCATTACCGGAATCCTACTCGGAACACCACAGACAAGGTTGGACTTTCCGGATTCCCAGGATCCTACTCGGAATACCACAGACAAGGTGAGACTTTCCGGATCCTCATAAATGCCGCCATCTATCTAGCTTATACCACGAAGATTCTGTTGGGGAATCTAAGAGATACACATTCAAGCCTTGTTGCATGTAGAACGGAAGTGGTTGTCAATCACGCGCGTTCATCAGTGAGAATAGTGATGAGGGTTATCTAACTCATCACATTCATCATGTTCTTGGGTACGAATGAATATCTTGGAATAAGAATAAGATAGAGATTTGAATAAAAGAAAATAGAACTTCATTAATCTTTGAGGTACAGCAGAGCTCCACACCCTTAATCTATGGTGTGCAGAAACTCCACCGTTGAAAATACATAAGTGAAAGGTTCAGGCATGGCCGAATGGCCAGCCCTCTCCCTGATCAAGTGACCGAATGATAAAAGAGATAAAGTGGTCAAAAGATGTCTAATACAATAGATAAATGTCCTATATATACTAGACTAGCTACTAGGGTTTACATGAGTAAGTAATTGATGCATAAATCCACTTCCGGGGCCCACTTGGTGTGTGCTTGGGCTGAGCTTGATCAATACACGAGCAGAGGCTTCTCTTGGAGTTGAACTCTGAGTTATGACGTGTTTTGGGCGTTCAACTCCGGATAATGACGTTTTTCTGGCGTTTAACTCCAGAAAGGAGCGTGTACTTGGCGTTCAACGCCAAGTTGCGTCGTCATTCTTCGAATAAAGTATGGACTATTATATATTGCTGGAAAGCCCTGGATGTCTACTTTCCAACGCCGTTGAGAGCGCGCCATTTGGAGTTCTGTAGCTCCAGAAAATTTATTTCGAGTGCAGGAAGGTCAGATTCCAACAGCATCAGCAGTCCTTTTGTCAGCCTTTTTCAGAGTTTTGCTCAAATCCCTCAATTTCAGTCAGAATTTACCTGAAATTACAGAAAAACACACAAACTCATAGTAAAGTCCAGAAATGTGAATTTAACATAAAAACTAAGGAAAACATCCCTAAAAGTAGCTCAAACTTACTAAAAACTATATAAAAACAATGCCAAAAAACGTATAAATTATCCGCTCATCACAACACCAAACTTAAATTGTTGCTTGTCCCCAAGCAACTGAAAATCAAATAGGATAAAAAGAAGAGAATATACTATAAAGTCCAAAATATCAATGAATATTAATCTAATTACATGAGCGGGACTTGTAGCTTTTGCTTCTGAACAGTTTTGGCATCTCACTTTTCCTTTGTAGTTTAGAGGTATTGGCGTCTCTGGGGGAACTTAGAATTTGGGATAGTGTTATTGACTTTCTTAGTTAAGCATGTTGATTCTTGAACACAGCTACTTATGAGTCTTGGCTGTGGCCCTAAGCACTTTGTCTTCCAGTATTACCACCGGATACACAAATGCCACAGACACATAACTGGGTGAACCTTTTCAGATTGTGACTTAGCTTTGCTAAAGTCCCCAGTTAGTGGTGTCCAGAGCTCTTAAGCACACTCTTTAGCTTTAGATCACGACTTTAACCATTCAGTCTCAAGCTTTTCACTTGGACCTTCATGACACAAGCACATGGTTAGGGACAGCTTGATTTAGCCGCTTAGGCCTGGATTTATTTTCCTTGGGCCCTCCTATCCAGTGATGCTCAAAGCCTTGGATCCTTGCTTTAAAATTTTCGCCTTTTTTTTTCACTGCTTTTTCTTGCTTCAAGAATCAATTTCATGATGTTTTTCAGATCATCAATAACATTTCTCTTTGTTCATCATTCTTTCAAGAACCAACAATTTTAAACACTCATAAACAACAAGATCCAAAGACATATGCACTGTTCATTCATTCATTCAGAAAACAAAAGCATTGTCACCACATCAATAATTAGACTAAATTCAATAATAATTTCGAAAATTATGTACTTCTTGTTCTTTTGGAATTAAAACATTTTTCTTTTAAGAGAGGTGAAGGACTAATGGATTTTATTCATATAGCTTTAAGGCATGGTTACATACTAATGATCATGAAGACACAAAACATAGATAAACACAATAATTAAAAACCGAAACAGACAGAAAATCAAGAACAAGGAATGAATCCACCTCTAGTGGCGTCTTCTTCTTGAAGGACCAATAATGTTCTTCAACTCTTCTATGTCCCTTCCTTGCCTTTGTTGCTCCTCCTCATTGCTCTTTGATCTTCTCTTATTTCTTGGAGAGTGAAGGCGTGTTCATGGTGTTCCACCTTAGTTGTTCCACATTATGGCTCAAATCCTCTAAAGAGGTACTGAGTTGCTCCCAATAGTTGTTGGGAGGAAAGTGCATTCCATGAGGCATTTGTGATGAACTTCCTCATGTTTCCTTGGGGGCCGTGAGGAACTTCCCTTGTTTGCTCCATCCTTTTCTTGGTGATGGGCTTGTCTTCTTCAATGGAGATATCTCCATCTATGATAACTCCGGCTGAATAACATAGATGGCATATGAGGGGGGGAAGGCTAGCCGTGCATGTATGAAGGCTTGTAAGCTATTTTGTAGAGTTCATTGGATATGACTTCATGAACCTCTACTTCTCTCCAATCATGATGCTATGAATCATGATGGCCCGATCCACAGTTAACTTCAGATCGGTTGCTTGCTTGTAGGGATGATGGATCTTGGATGAACTCCAACCATCCTCTAGGCTACAGGCTTGAGGTCCAGTTTTCTTAGTTGGACTGGCTTACCTTTGGAGTCTATCTCCATTGGGCGCCTTCCACACAAATGTCCCTAAGGACTTGGTCCAAACCTTTGATCAAAGTTGACCTTTCTAGTGTAGGGGTGTTCATCACCTTGCATCATAGGTAAATGAAACGCCAACCTCACATTTTCCGGACTAAAATCCAAGTATTTCCCCCGAACCATTGTGAGATAGTTCTTTGGATTCGGGTTCATACTTTGATCATGGTTCCTTGTGATCCATGCATTAGCATAGAACTCTTGAACCATCAAATTCCAACTTGTTGTATGGGGTTGGCTATGACTTCCCAACCTCTTCTTTGAATTTCATGTCGGATTTCTGGATACTCATTCTTCTTGAGTTTGAAAGGGACCTCATGGATCACTTTCTTCTTTGCCACAACATCATAGAAGTGGTCTTGGTGGCTCTTGGAGATGAATCTCTCCTCCTCCCATGACTCGGAAGTGGAAGCTTTTGCCTTCCCTTTTCCTTTTCTTGAGGAAACTCCGGTCTTGGGTGCCATTGATGGTGAATGAAAAATAAAAAGCTTAGGCTTTTTTACCACACCAAACTTAAAATTTGCTCGTCCCCGAGCAAAAAAGAAAAGAAGAGTAGAAGAAGAAGAAGAGAATATGGGAGAGAGGAAGAAGAGTGGGTTCGGCTATATGAGAGAAGAAGGGGTTTGTGTTGTGTGAAAATGAAGAAGAAAGGAAAGGTATTTATAGGGAGAGGGGGGGTTGGGTTTCGGCCATTTTGGGTGGGAAAGGGTGGGAAACTGAATTTGAATGTAATGGAGGTAGGTGGGGTTTATGGGGAAGAGGAGGTTGATGTGAATGGTGAATGGGGTAATTTGGAAGAGGAATTGAGGTGATTGGTGAAGGGTGTTGGGAAGTGTGATATTGAGAATGAGATTTGGATTAGGAGAGTGTGATTAGGATTAAAAGGAATGTGGTAGGTGGGGATCCTGTGGGGTCCACAGATCCTGGGGTGGGGATCCTGTGGGGTCCACAGATCCTGAGGTGAAAAGAAATACCATTCCTTCACCCTATAGGCATGTAACATGCCTTCATGCATCATCCTGGCGTTCAAACGCCCATTGATGCACGTTCTGGGCGTTAAACGCCCATGTAATGCATGTTTCTGGCGTTGAACGCCAGTTTCATGCTTGTTTCTGGCGTTCAGCGCCAGTTTGTCCTCTGTGTGCGCATCCTGGCGTTTAACGCCAGGTTGTTGCTTGTTTTGGGTGTTCAGCGCCAGAATGGTGCTCTGTTCTGGCGTTGAACGCCAGATAGATGCACCTTACTGGCGTTGAACGCGAGCCTGTGCTGCCTCCAGGGTGAAAAAATTTTTTCTTCTGTTTTTGACTCTGTTTTTAATTTTTTTGATTTTTTTCGTGACTCCTCATGATCATGTACCTAATTAAACACGAAAATAACAAAGAAACAAAATAAAATAAAATTAGATAAATAAAATTGGGTTGCCTTCCAACAAGCGCTACTTTAATGTCAATAGCTTGACAGTGGCTCTCTTGGAGCCACAAGATGATCAGGTCAACTTAAGTGTGGTATTCCCAACACCAAACTTAGAGTTTGGATATGGGGTTTGAACACCAAACTTAGAGTTTGGTTGTGGCCTCACAACACCAAACTTAGAGTTTGACGTGTGGGCTCTTCTTGACTCTGAACTGAGAGAAGCTCTTCATGCTTACTCTCTTTTGTCACAGAGGGATGGCCATGTGCCTTAAACACAAGGTAGTCCCCATTCAATTGAAGGACTAACTCACCTCTGTTGACATCTATCACAGCTCCTGCTGTGGCTAGGAAAGGTCTTCCTAGAATGATACATTCATCATCTTCCTTCCTAGTGTCTAGGATTATGAAATCAGTAGGGATGTAAAGGCCTTCAACCTTTACTAGCACGTCCTCTACTATTCCATAAGCTTGTCTCATTGACTTGTCTGCCAATTGTAATGAGAACAAGGCTGGTTGTACCTCAATGATCCCCAGCTTCTCCATTACAGAGAGTGGCATCAGATTTATCCCTGACCCCAGATCACATAGAGCTTTTTCAAAGCTCATGGTGCCAATGGTGCAAGGTATTAAGAACTTGCCAGGATCTTGTCTCTTTTGAGGTAGAGTTCTCTGAATCCAAGTATCTAGTTCACTAATGAGCAAGGGAGGTTCACTTTCCCAAGTCTCATTACCAAACAGCTTGGCATTCAGCTTCATGATAGCTCCTAAATATAGAGCAGCTTGCTCTCTAATCACATCTTCATCCTCTTCAGAAGATGAATATTCTTCAGAGCTCATGAATGGCAGAAGGAGATTTAATGGAATCTCTATGGTCTCTAGGTGAGACTCAGATTCCTCAGGATCCTTAATAGGAAACTCCTTCTTGCTTGAGGGACGTCCCAGGAGGTCTTCCTCACTAGGATTTTTGTCCTCCTCCTCCCTAGTGCATTCGGCCATTTTGACTATGTCAATGGCCTTGCACTCTCCTTTTGGATTTTCTTCTGTATTGCTTGGGAGAGTACTGGGAGGAGTTTCAATGACTTTCTTACTCAGCTGGCCCACTTGTGCTTCCAGATTTCTAATGGAAGATCTGGTTCATTCATAAAATGAAAGTGGCCTTTGACAGATCAGAGACTATTGGCTAAATTAGAATTATTTTGTTCAGAGTTCTCTGTCTGTGCTGAGAGAAGATGGATGGCTTACTATTGTTCAGCCTATTGCGTCCACCATTGTTAAAACCTTGTTGAGGTTTTTGTTGATCCTTCCAGGAGAAATTTGGATGATTTCTCCATGATGAGTTATAGGTGTTTCCATAAGGTTCACCTAAGTAATTAACCTCTACCATGGCAGGGTTTTCAGAATCATAAGCTTCTTCAGAAGCTGCCTCTCTAGTACTGTTGGATGCATGTTGCAATCTATTCAGATTTTGAGAGATCATGTTGACCTGTTGAGTCAACACTTTGTTCTGAGCCAATATGGCATTCAGAGCATCAATTTCAAGAACTCCTTTCTTCTGAGGTACCCCATTGTTCACGGAATTCCTCTCAGAAGTATACATGAACTGGTTGTTTGCAACCATGTCAATGAGTTCTTGAGCCTCTTCAGGCGTTTTCTTCAGGTGAATAGATCCACCTGCAGAATGGTCCAATGACATTTTCGAAAATTCAGAGAGACCATAATAGAATATATCTAATATGGTCCATTCTGAAAACATGTCAGATGGACATCTTTTGGTCAGCTGCTTGTATCTTTCCCAAGCTTCATAGAGGGATTCACCATCTTTTGTTTGAAGGTTTGAACATCCACTCTCAGCTTGCTCAGCTTTTGAGGAGGAAAGAACTTATCTAAGAATGCAGTGACCAGCTTATCCCATGAGTCCAGGCTATCCTTGGGTTGTGAATCCAACCATATTCTAGCTCTGTCTCTTACAGCAAAAGGGAAAAGCATGAGTCTGTAGACTTCAGGATCAACTCCATTCGTCTTTACAGTCTCACAGATCTACAAGAACTCAGTTAAAAATTGATAAGGATCTTCAGATGGAAGTCCATAAAACTTGCAGTTTGTTGCATTAAAGCAACTAGTTGAGGCTTAAGCTCAAAGTTATTGGCTCCAATGGCAGGAATGGAAATGCTTCTTCCATCAAACTTGGATGTTGGCTTTGTGAAGTCACCAAGCATTCTCCTTGCATTATTATTATTTTCGGCCATCACCTCTTGTTCTAATGTTTCTGAAAGGTTGTTTCTGGATGTTGTAATTTAGCTTCTCTTAATTTCTCTTCAGAGTCCTTTCAGGTTCTGGATCAATTTCAACAGAGTGCCTTTATCCTTGTTCCTGCTCATATGAAAGAGAAGAACAAGAAAAAAGACAAAGGAATCCTCTATGTCACAGTATAGAGATTCCTTATGTAGTAGAAAAAGAAGGGGGTAGAAGAATGAAGAATGAATTCGGTTTTATGGATGAAGAGAGGTGAAGAGAAGTGTTAGTAATTAAATAATTAAATAGAAGAAGAAAGGAGAAGAGAGAATTCGAAAATAAGTTTGAAAAGGAGTTAGTAATTTTCGAAAATTAGAGATAAAATGTAATTAAAATTAAACATGAAACAATTAATTAATTAAAAGATTTTGAAAAAGAGAGAGACATTTTCGAAAATTGAAGAGGGGAAAAGTAGTTAGGTGGTTTTGAAAAAGATAATAAATAAACAAAAAGTTAGTTAGTTGATTTGAAAAAAAAGGATTTGAAATCAAAATTGAAAAAAGATAAGAAGATAGCAATTAGATAAGATATTTTGAAATCAATTTTTGAAAAAAAATAAAATTTTTGAAAAAGATAAAATAAAAGATAAAAAGATTTAATTCAAAAATTTTGAAATTATTTACTTCACTAACAAGAAACTACAAGACAAGATTCTAGAACTTAAAGATTGAACCTTTTTAACAAGAAAGTAACAAACTTCAAATTTTTGAACCAATCACATTAATTATTAGTGAATTTTCGAAAATTACATATAAAGATAAGAAAAGTTTTGAAAAGATAAGATTTTTAAAAAATTGAAATTTTGACTTGACTTGTAAGAACAACTAATTTTGAAAATTTTTGACCAAGTCACCCAAATTTTCG